>NC_140452.1:2917602-2937602 GCF_963576455.1 Neolamprologus multifasciatus
TAAAATTCTGTAATCATTGCGATACAAAGGGTCACCATATATCTCCGCAGTTCTTTATCTTCTTCCACAATGCTCTTCCTTCTCACTTCTTCCGCGTATTCTCTCTGTAGAGAAAGTCACATCATAGTGCTTACTTGCGGTGCTCTGTTGTAGGCAGAATATTTCCTCCGGCTGTATCTTCAAGGCTTCGAAAAGGATTCTCCGTCCAAAAGTTATTCTGTCATGCATTTGTGTGTCTTTCTCCATGAGTTCAAATCTCAGCGTATTCTTGTTCCAAAAGTCTCGGAAAAAAACTGGCCGACGACGTCGCCATCTTTGTTTGCTTCCCGTCTCCTCTGATAAGAACATACTACACTTGATCTTAGCCAAAAGGCCGAGAAGCGATGGCCTCCTGCAGGTTCCTGGCTGAGCCGCCTTCTCGGGACACTTCTCGCTTGTGACGGTGCGCTCTTTCACTTGGCTCACAGGGAGGGCTCCGCTTCAAATCTCCGCCCACCCACAGTAGCTCAGAGGCCTGCGGAGCTGCCTGGAACTGCGCGCTTTCTTCTATTTCTTCTTTTGAACATCGAGGAGAGGGACCCAGCCAGACGGCAGGACCCTGCCAAAAATAGGTGCAACTCCTTAGCCTCACTCTCCACGGAAGTCTTTAGTAAAAGGCGAAAGACTTGTACGTTTTGAAGAGAAGCCAGAGTGTGTGTTTCTCTGGCCTCGCAGGAAGCCGCAGTGACTCCTCGTGCCGCTTCCGGCGTCAACGGTAGGCCCTGTTTGCTTGGCTGAAGGGGCAGATCTCAGGCCCCGCCTGCTCTGCTCCAGAGTTCGACTTTGACAGGAGAGGGGTGACTGGAGAGGAGCACGTTCGCGGCTTCAGGCTGCTTTCTGGCTCTTGGCTTGGCAGACCTTACTTTGTTTGGCTTTTTTGCTTTTGCACAAAGTTATCAAAGGGGGGCACCATTCCCGGAGGCGCTGCAATACCGGGTCGATGCGTGGAGCGAACGGAGCGAGCCCCTTATTCGGCTCCCTGTTCTAAAAATGCGTTTAATACGTTGCCCCCGAATCGGGGGCGTATCAGATATTAAACTGATAAGAACAGATTTTTTTCCTTTTTTTATTTACTTTCCACAACATTTCCATCCTTTACATTTACATTTCACATTTCTCATACATCTTAACATATTACTTTCCAAATCAATGTCATACCTTCATTTCTTTACACCTAAATAAACATCCTACAGAAAGAGAAGAGAAGTTGAACAACAAGAAAATCCCACAAAATGAAAGACCAGAAACTGAAGAAACAATCGCCTTTCTATTATCTCGCTCCTTATTACTTACCACCTTTTTTTTGGTGGTTTTAAAAAGATGGTTTTCCACCTATCCTTAATTGTATCACTTCCCCACTTTTCTAATTCATGCCAGTATATACTTTCAAATTCTTTCTCTATTGCCTTAACCGTTCCTATCTCTCTCCATTTATACACTCCGGTTATATTTCCCTGCCTTGCTTTCCATAATTTAAATTTTACAATTGATATCAGCATACAAATTATTTTATTTTGTTCTTTTCCCACTCCTTTAACCCCAAACGAAGTGATTTCATCATATGTCACATTCTCCAAGCACTTATAACTCTCTATCATCCCATCCCACACCTTTTTTGCATATTCACATCCCCATAATACATGTTCAGATTGTTTCATCTTCCATACAGTTTTTCCTTGGACAGACTTTTTGCTTCCCCAAATTGTGGGCATACATTGTGACCCTGACTGGTAGCCTTCTATGCAAGTGCAACCAATTAAAATCTTTAAAGCCCGTTCTTAAAACTCTTGTCCTGGGCCCGTACCCACACTTCAGAGCTCACCATTACTGGATTGACATTGAGTTTCTGTACAGTTTCCTATATAGTAACTTATGATTTATCACTGTATCCTCATCTTTACATTCCGTATATCTCCTCCCCCACTTTACCATTCGCTGGAAGTACTCCGGCCTAGTCTCAGCTTTAGGGCCTTTATTATCCCACCCTATTAGAAACCGGTATGGTATAGACAGCCAAAACCATATCAGGATTTGGCATTTGTGTATATATGTCTTTTTCAAGAGTATACATACATTGCTATAGAATATTGCATCCAGCTTCAGAGGAACGTTTGGCACATCCCTCCCACCATCTGCTATTTCCTGATACATTAGCGCCCTTTTCACATATTCATAGCCCCCCCATATAAAATTAAATATTCCCCTCATTAGTTGAGCTCTATACTTCTGCGGCATCGGAAAGACGTAGGCCAAATGTAGCAGCTTTGGCAATACATCGGCCTTTACAACCAACACTTTCCCTGAAACGGAAAGTTTTCTTGTCTTCCATAATCCCAGGTTTTTTTCGACTACAGTCATCTTCTTTTTCCAATTACACAATGCATCCCCCTCCCCATTCCCAAAAGAAATTCCTAATACGTCCATAGGGCCTTCGCACAACATATAATCACAGATCTTGTCCTTCCTCCCCTCCCACTTCCCAAGGTATTTGTACCTAGTCTTCTCCTTGTTTATTCTCGATCCAGTTGCTTTTTCATAATCATATAGAATGTCTATCACTCCCCTTAAGCTTTCATCGTCTGCCAAGTATAATATTGTGTCATCCGCGTATTGTGATATTTTTAAGCTCTCGCCCCGGGGCAACGTTATCCCTTTAACAATGTGGCTCACCCTTATTGCACAAGCAAGAGGTTCTGCGTATAAAACAAACAGCACCACAGAGAGCGGGCACCCTTGCCGCAATCCTCTTGTTTGTTGCACTTTATCCGTTAAATGCCCATTAATTTTGATTTTTGAATTTATTCCCTTATATAAAACCTTTACCCATTTTGTAATGGCTCCTCCTAGACCCAGCCCCTCCATAACCTTCCACAAAAAAGCGTGGTCTACTCTATCGAAAGCTTTCTGCTGATCCAGGCTAACACATATTGCAGCAATGTTTCTCTCCTTTACATATGTGAGTACATCCCTGTGTAGATGTAAGTTCCATGTGATTTGCCTCCCCTGTACCCCACAAGTTTGGTCCATTTCCACTATGTGTGACATGACTCCTGCTAGCCTATTCGCCAGAACCTTACTCAGTATTTTATAGTCCACGCACAGCATAGTTAGTGGCCTGTAATTGTCTAGTTGGTTCGGGTTTCCTTTCTTAAACAGAATAGCCACCACTCCCGTTTTCATGCTTTCCGGCATCTCTCCTCCCTCCATGATTTCCTTAAAAACCTCCAAAAGGTGGATCCCCACCATATCCCAAAACGCCACGTAAAATTCTTTTGTTAGGCCATCTATGCCGGGCACCTTATTGGCCTTCATTGCCGTTACCACATTAACACCTCCCCTACTGTCAATTCCCCCCCCAGCTTTCCATTTTCTTCTTCGGGTAGCCTTCTCCTTAGCGATCTTATAAAAACCTCCCCCTTCCCCTCATCCAAGCTCTCCTTTGTAAACAATTTTCCATAATATTCTTCCGCCGTTCTTAACAAATCATCTTTCCCCCTTATCACCTTTCCATCCCTCTCCAGTTCCGTTATAACCCCCCTCTTATCCCTAGTCTTCATTTTGCTAAAAAAGTATGAGGAGCACTTCTCGTTCTCCTCATACTCTTCCTGTTTTAATTTATATATTACGGCCCTCGCTTTCCTCTCAAGTAATTCCTCCTGTCTCATTTTTAAATTTTCCAAGTACCCTTCCTTTTTAATTCCCCTTCCCGTATTTTCCATAATGTAGATTTTTTCTATTTCTTTTTGTATTGTGTCGAAC
The DNA here is from genome assembly GCF_963576455.1 of Neolamprologus multifasciatus. NCBI lineage: Eukaryota > Metazoa > Chordata > Actinopteri > Cichliformes > Cichlidae > Neolamprologus > Neolamprologus multifasciatus. The sequence continues at coordinate 2,921,401 of NC_140452.1, forward strand.
TCTTTCTTTTGGACTTTTGACCTCTCTGTACAATATTTGATTGTAAACTTTTTGATTTTTTTCTTTATGTCCTCCCACCAAACCACGTTGTTACTGTATAAACTTTTCATCTCGGCCCATATCGGGAAGATTTTCATGAAGCCTTCCCTATAGGCTTTCTCTGCGAGGACGTCGTTGTTAAACTTCCAATACCCTTTTCCAAAGTCTGGCCCTACTATCTCAAGCTCCACATCAACTGCTTGATGGTCTGTGAAGAGGGCCGGTATTGTTTTTCCCTCTATTATTTTGCACTTTTTTTCTACTAAAATGTAATCTAACCTACTCTTCACCCCCCTTGTGTTCTTCCAAGTATACCCCACTTGCTTTCCCAGTAACTTCCCCATTACATCAATTAGTCCATATTTCTTAATGAAGGTCCTAAAGGGGAGGGAAAACTTTTCCCTTTCCAAAGAGCAATTAAAATCCCCTCCCACAATAATATCTTTCCTAGTCAAAAAACAAGTATCCATTTTTTGGAAAAGGTCCTTACGTAGCCCGTGCTCCACCTGTGCATATACATTTATTATCCGACATTGAGTCCCATTTTTATCAATATCCACCACCATTACCCTTCCTTGTATTACAGTAAAGCTCTCAATTATCTGAATATCCTTATTCCCACATAACACCCCAACTCCAGTCCCATGTACCCCCCCAATGCTCCAAGTAGATTCCCCTCCCCTCCATTCCTCAGTAAACAAAGCAACATCCCTCTCATCTCTCAGATGAGCTTCCTGAACCAAACAAACATCGAAATTGAAGCTCAATAAAAATTCATAAACAATTTTTCTCTTCCGGGCACTTTTTAGCCCCCTAACATTCAGGGTAATTATCCGTAGTTTTCCCATACCATAAACAAAAAGCAAGTGGAGCACTAAGGGCAAAAAATATAATAATAATACTAAAGAGAAAGAAAAAAAACAAAAAAAAAAACAATGAGTCTCTTGGTATATTTTACCTGCTCTCTTGGATTCTCTAACTATCCATATTGACATGTAACAAAAGGTCTTTTATGAAAGAGTCCTCGGACTTTTCTTCGCTCTCGTCTTCCTCTTCCATATCTCCATCGCTTGTCACATCACTTAGAGGGGTATGCATGCACTCAGTCTGTGTTCCCCTCAACACATACCCCTCCACATTTCCACCCTCCTCCAAAACCTCCTCCCTAATATCTTGATCACTTAGCTTACCATCTTCAGAGAAGGCGGCTGGACTCACCTTTCTCCTCCTTTTAGCGGACTTTCTCCGTGGTTTTCCAACCACTTCCCAACCTTTTTGGGGTTCCTCCCCCTGCTGTACTTTCTCACCATCTTGCTCAAGACTTCTCTCTCCCTTCTCCTCACGTCGCTCCATCCCCTCCTCCACACCTTCCACCTTGTCCTCGTTAGCCTGATTTCCAGCAGCTGGTATCGGCTCCTGGGGCCTTGCTCCTACACCAGAGTCTATTTCCTCTTCGCTACGTTCTTCCCCAATAAGTCCAGTCTTTACCACGGCTGAATAAGGCCGTGGCTTAGTACAATCTCTCGCCATGTGCGCTTCCGAGTCACATAAGTGACATCTTCTGGGCTCCTTGCAGTTCCTCGTAATATGTCCAAGCTCGCCGCAGCTCCTACACCTCACCTGGTCACATTGTTCTGCATTATGTCCAACACTCCCGCATTTCCTGCATGCTTGGGGCTGCCCTGCGTAAACAAGGAAGCCTCTGTCCGCTCCAATAGAAAAGACTGCAGGTGGGTGGCAATATCCATCTTCACTGTTCATATCCGCCCTCAATTTGATGCGAAATTGTCTCTTTCCGGTCCATATGCCCAGACCGTCCTTTATCTTTCGTACTCCTGGGAGAACAGTAACGTATCTCCCTAGAAAGTACCTGATAGTCTCTTCCGTGACCCATGGGTTATACATATGTATCGTTAAAATTCTGTAATCATTGCGATACAAAGGGGTCACCATATATCTCCGCAGTTCTTTATCTTCTTCCACAATGCTCTTCCTTCTCACTTCTTCCGTATTCTCCTGTAGAGAAAGTCACATCATAGTGCTTACTTGCGGTGCTCTGTTGTAGGCAGAATATTTCCTCCGGCTGTATCTTCAAGGCTTCGAAAAGGATTCTCCGTCCAAAAGTTATTCTGTCATGCATTTGTGTGTCTTTCTCCATGAGTTCAAATCTCAGCGTATTTCTTGTTCCAAAAGTCTCGGAAAAACTGGCCGACGACGTCGCCATCTTTGTTTGCTTCCCGCCTCCTCTGATAAGAACAGATACTACACTTGATCTTAGCCAAAAGGCCGAGAAGCGATGGCCTCCTGCAGGTTCCTGGCTGAGCCGCCTTCTCGGGACACTTCTCGCTTGTGACGGTGCGCTCTTTCACTTGGCTCACAGGGAGGGCTCCGCTTCAAATCTCCGCCCACCCACAGTAGCTCAGAGGCCTGCGGAGCTGCCTGGAACTGCGCGCTTTCTTCTATTTCTTCTTTTGAACATCGAGGAGAGGGCCCAGCCAGACGGCAGACCCTGCCAAAAATAGGTGCAACTCCTTAGCCTCACTCTCCACGGAAGTCTTTAGTAAAAGGCGAAAGACTTGTACGTTTTGAAGAGAAGCCAGAGTGTGTGTTTCTCTGGCCTCGCAGGAAGCCGCAGTGACTCCTCGTGCCGGCTTCCGGCGTCACGGTAGGCCCTGTTTGCTTGGCTGAAGGGGCAGATCTCAGGCCCCGCCTGCTCTGCTCCAGAGTTCGACTTTGACAGGAGAGGGGTGACTGTTCGCGGCTTCAGGCTGCTTTCTGGCTCTTGGCTTGGCAGACCTTACTTTGTTTGGCTTTTTTACTTTTGCACAAAGTCAGCAAAGGGGGCACCATTCCCGGAGGCGCTGCAATACCGGGTCGATGCGTGGAGCGAACGGAGCGAGCCCCTTATTCGGCTCCCTGTTCTAAAAATGCGTTTAATACGTTGCCCCCGAATCGGGGGCGTATCAGATATTAAACTGATAAGAACAGATACTACACTTGATCTTAGCCAAAAGGCCGAGAAGCGATGGCCTCCTGCAAGTTCCTGGCTGAGCCACCTTCTCGGGACACTTCTCGCTTGTGACGGTGCGCTCTTTCACTTGGCTCACAGGGAGGGCTCCGCTTCAAATCTCCGCCCACCCACAGTAGCTCAGAGGCCTGCGGAGCTGCCTGGAACTGCGCGCTTTCTTCTATTTCTTCTTTTGAACAACGAGGAGAGGGCCCAGCTAGACGACAGACCCTGCCAAAAATAGATGCAACTCCTTAGCCTCGCTCTCCACGGAAGTCTTTAGTAAAAGGTGAAAGACTTGTACGTTTTGAAGAGAAGCCAGAGTGTGTGTTTTTTTGGCCTCGCTGGAAGCCGCAGTGACTCCTCGTCCCGTCTTCCGGCGTCACGGTAGGCCCTGTTTGCTTGGCTGAAGGGGCAGATCTCAGGCCCCGCCTGCTCTGCTCCAGAGTTCGACTTTGACAGGAGAGGGGTGACTGGAGAGGAGCACGTTCGCGGCTTCAGGCTGCTTTCTGGCTCTTGGCTTGGCAGACCTCACTTTGTTAGGCTTTTTTGCTTTTGCACAAAGTCACCAAAGGGGGCACCGTTCCCAGAGGCGTTGCAATACCGGGTCGATGCGTGGAGCGAACGGAGCGAGCCCCTTATTCGGCTCCCTGTTCTAAAAATGCGTTCAATACGTTGCCCCCGAATCGGGGGCATATCAGATATTAAACTGATACGAACAGATACTACACTTGATCTTAGCCAAAAGGCCGAGAAGCGATGGCCTCCTGCAGGTTCCTGGCTGAGCCGCCTTCTCGGGACACTTCTCGCTTGTGACGGTGCGCTCTTTCACTTGGCTCACAGGGAAGGCTCCGCTTCAAATCTCCGCCCACCCACAGTAGCTCAGCAGCCTGCGAAGCTGCCTGGAACTGTGCGCTTTCTTCTATTTCTTCTTTTGAACAACGAGGAGAGGGCCCAGCCAGACGGCAGACCCTGCCAAAAAAAGGTGCAACTCCTTAGCCTCGCTCTCCACGGAAGTCTTTAGTAAAAGGCGAAAGACTTGTACGTTTTGAAGAGAAGCCAGAGTGTGTGTTTCTTTGGCCTCGCTGGAAGCCGCAGTGACTCCTCGTCCCGTCTTCCGGCACACGGTAGGCCCTGTTTGCTTGGCTGAAGGGGCAGATCTCAGGCCCCGCCTGCTCTGCTCCAGAGTTCGACTTTGACAGGAGAGTGGTGACTGGAGAGGAGCACGTTCGCGGCTTCAGGCTGTTTTCTGGCTCTTGGCTTGGCAGACCTTACTTTGTTTGGCTTTCTTGCTTTTGCACAAAGTCAGCAAAGGGGGCACCGTTCCCGGAGGCGCTGCAATACCGGGTCGATGCGTGGAGCGAACGGAGCGAGCCCCTTATTCGGCTCCCTGTTCTAAAAATGCGTTTAATACGTTGCCCCCGAATCGGGGGCGTATCAGATATTAAACTGATAAGAACAGATACTACACTTGATCTTAGCCAAAAGGCCCGAGAAGCGATGGCCTCCTGCAGGTTCCTGGCTGAGCCGCCTTCTCGGGACACTTCTCGCTTGTGACGGTGCGCTCTTTCACTTGGCTCACAGGGAGGGCTCCGCTTCAAATCTCCGCCCACCCACAGTAGCTCAGAGGCCTGCGGAGCTGCCTGGAACTGCGCGCTTTCTTCTATTTCTTCTTTTGAACAACGAGGAGAGGGCCCAGCCAGACGGCAGACCCTGCCAAAAAAAGGTGCAACTCCTTAGCCTCGCTCTCCACGGAAGTCTTTAGTAAAAGGCGAAAGACTTGTACGCTTTGAAGAGAAGCCAGAGTGTGTGTTTCTTTGGCCTCGCTGGAAGCCGCAGTGACTCCTTGTCCCGTCTTCCGGCGTCACAGTAGGCCCTGTTTGCTTGGCTGAAGGGGCAGATCTCAGGCCCCGCCTGCTCTGCTCCAGAGTTCGACTTTGACAGGAGAGGGGTGACTGGAGAGAAGCACGTTCGCGGCTTCAGGCTGCTTTCTGGCTCTTGGCTTGGCAGACCTTACTTTGTTTGGCTTTTTAGCTTTTGCACAAAGTCAGCAAAGGGGGCACCGTTCCCGGAGGCGCTGCAATACCGGGTCGATGCGTGGAGCGAACGGAGCGAGCCCCTTATTCGGCTCCCTGTTCTAAAAATGCGTTTAATACGTTGCCCCCCGAATCGGGGGCGTATCAGATATTAAACTGATAAGAACAGATACTACACTTGATCTTAGCCAAAAGGCCGAGAAGCGATGGCCCCTGCAGGTTCCTGGCTGAGCCGCCTTCTCGGGACACTTCTCGCTTGTGACGGTGCGCTCTTTCACTTGGCTCACAGGGAGGGCTCCGCTTCAAATCTCCGCCCACCCACAGTAGCTCAGCAGCCTGCGGAGCTGCCTGGAACTGCGCGCTTTCTTCTATTTCTTCTTTTGAACAACGAGGAGAGGGCCCAGCCAGACGGCAGACCCTGCCAAAAAAAGGTGCAACTCCTTAGCCTCGCTCTCCACGGAAGTCTTTAGTAAAAGGCGAAAGACTTGTACGTTTTGAAGAGATGCCAGAGTGTGTGTTTCTTTGGCCTCGCTGGAAGCCGCAGTGGACTCCTCGTCCCGTCTTCCGGCACACGATAGGCCCTGTTTGCTTGGCTGAAGGGGCAGATCTCAGGCCCCGCCTGCTCTGCTCCAGAGTTCGACTTTGACAGGAGAGGGTGACTGGAGAGGAGCACGTTCGCGGCTTCAGGCTGCTTTCTGCTCTTGGTTTGGCAGACCTTACTTTGTTTGGCTTTCTTGCTTTTGCACAAAGTCAGCAAAGGGGGCACCATTCCCGGAGGCGCTGCAATACCGGGTCGATGCGTGGAGCGAACGGAGCGAGCCCCTTATTCGGCTCCCTGTTCTAAAAATGCGTTTAATACGTTGCCCCCGAATCGGGGGCGTATCAGATATTAAACTGATAAGAACAGATACTACACTTGATCTTAGCCAAAAGGCCGAGAAGCGATGGCCTCCTGCAGGTTCCTGGCTGAGCACCTTCTCGGGACACTTCTCGCTTGTGACGGTGCGCTCTTTCACTTGGCTCACAGGGAGGGTTCGGCGTCAATCTCCGCCCACCCACAGTAGCTCAGAGGCCTGCGGAGCTCCCTGGAACTGGGCGCTTTCTTCTATTTCTTCTTTTGAAACAACGAGGAGAGGGCCCAGCCAGACGGCAGACCCTGCCAAAAATAGGTGCAACTCCTTAGACTCGCTCTCCACGGAAGTCTTTAGTAAAAGGCGAAAGACTTGTACGCTTTGAAGAGAAGCCAGAGTGTGTGTTTCTTTGGCCTCGCTGGAAGCCGCAGTGACTCCTCGTCCCGTCTTCCGGCGTCACGGTAGGCCCTGTTTTGCTTGGCTGAAGGGGCAGATCTCAGGCCCCGCCTGCTCTGCTCCAGAGTTCGACTTTTGACAGGAGAGGGGTGACTGGAGAGGAGCACGTTCGCGGCTTCAGGCTGCTTTCTGGCTGCTTTCTGGCTTCTTGGCTTGGCAGACCTTACTTTGTTTTGGCTTTCTTGCTTTTGCACAAAGTCAGCAAAGGGGGCAGTAGCTCAGAGGCCTGCGGAGCTCCCTGGAACTGCACGCTTTCTTCTATTTCTTCTTTTGAACAACGAGGAGAGGGCCCAGCCAGAATGGGAGACCCTGCCAAAAATAGGTGCAACCACCTTAGCCTCACTCTCCACGGAAATCTTTAGTAAAAGGCGAAAGACTTGTAGGTTTTGAAGAGAAGCCAGAGTGTGTGTTTCTTTGGCCTCGCAGGAAGCCGCAGTGACTCCTCGTCCCGGTCTTCCGGCGTCACGGTAGGCCCTGTTTGCTTGGCTGAAGGGGCAGATCTCAGGCCCCGCCTGCTCTGCTCCAGAGTTCGACTTTGACAGGAGAGGGGTGACTGGAGAGGAGCACGTTCGCGGCTTCAGGCTGCTTTCTGGCTCTTGGCTTGGCAGATCTTACTTTGTTTGGCTTTCTTGCACAAAGTCAGCAAAGGGGGCACCGTTCCCGGAGGCGCTGCAATACCGGGTCGATGCGTGGAGCGAACGGAGCGAGCCCCTTATTCGGTCTCCTGTTCTAAAAATGCATTTAATACATTGCCCCCGAATCGGGGGCGTATCAGATATTAAACTGATAAGAACAGATTTTTTTTTTTTTTTTTTTTTTTTTTTTTTTATTTACTTTCCACAACATTTCCATCCTTTACATTTACATTTCACATTTCTCATACATCTTAACATATTACTTCCCAAATCAATGTCATACCTTCATTTCTTTACATCTAAATAAACATCCTACAGAAAGAGAAGAGAAGTTGAACAACAAGAAAATCCCACAAAATGAAAGACCAGAAACTGAAGAAACAATCGCCTTTCTATTATCTCGCTCCTTATTACTTACCACCTTTTTTTTTGGTGGTTTTAAAAAGATGGTTTTCCACCTATCCTTAATTGTATCACTTCCCCACTTTTCTAATTCATGCCAGTATATACTTTCAAATTCTTTCTCTATTGCCTTAACTGTTCCTATCTCTCTCCATTTATACACTCCGGTTATATTTCCCTGCCTTGCTTTCCATAATTTAAGTTTTACAATTGATATCAGCATACAAATTATTTTATTTTGTTCTTTTCCCACTCCTTTAACCCCAAACGAAGTGATTTCATCATATGTCACATTCTCCAAGCACTTATAACTCTCTATCACCCCATCCCACACCTTTTTTGCATATTCACATCCCCATAATACATGTTCAATTGTTTCATCTTCCATACAGTTTTTCCTTGGACAGACTTTTTGCTTCCCCAAATTGTGGGCATACATTGTGACCCTGACTGGTAGCCTTCTATGCAAGTGCAACCAATTAAAATCTTTAAGCCCGTTCTTAAAACTCTTGTCCTGGGCCCGTACCCACACTTCAGAGCTCACCATTACTGGATTGACATTGAGTTTCTGTACCAGTTTCCTATATAGTAACTTATGATTTATCACTGTATCCTCATCTTACATTCCGTATATCTCCTCCCCCCACTTTACCATTCGCTGGAAGTACTCCCGGCCTAGTCTCAGCTTTAGGGCCTTTATTATCCCACCCTATTAGAAAACGGTATGGTATAGACAGCCAAAACCATATCAGGATTTGGCATTTGTGTATATATGTCTTTTTCAAGAGTATACATACATTGCTATAGAATATTGCATCCAGCTTCAGAGGAACGTTTGGCACATCCCTCCCACCATCGCTATTTCCTGATACATTAGCGCCCTTTTCACATATTCATAGCCCCCCCATATAAAATTAAATATTCCCCTCATTAGTTGAGCTCTATACTTCTGCGGCATCGGAAAGACGTAGGCCAAATGTAGCAGCTTTGGCAATACATCGGCCTTTACAACCAACACTTTCCCTGAAACGGAAAGTTTTCTTGTCTTCCATAATCCCAGGTTTTTTTCGACTACAGTCATCTTCTTTTTTCCAATTACACAATGCATCCCCCTCCCCATTCCCAAAGAAATTCCTAATACGTCCATAGGGCCTTCGCACAACATATAATCACAGATCTTGTCCTTCCTCCCCTCCCACTTCCCAAGGTATTTGTACCTAGTCTTCTCCTTGTTTATTCTCGATCCAGTTGCTTTTTCATAATCATGTAGAATGTCTATCACTCCCCTTAAGCTTCATCGTCTGCCAAGTATAATATTGTGTCATCCGCGTATTGTGATATTTTTAAGCTCTCGCCCCGGGGCAACGTTATCCCTTTAACAATGTGGCTCACCCTTATTGCACAAGCAAGAGGTTCTGCGTATAGAACAAACAGCACCACAGAGAGCGGGCACCCTTGCCGCAATCCTCTTGTTTGTTGCACTTTATCCGTTAAATGCCCATTAATTTTGATTTTTGAATTTATTCCCTTATATAAAACCTTTACCCATTTTGTAATGGCTCCTCCTAGACCCAGCCCCTCCATAACCTTCCACAAAAAAGCGTGGTCTACTCTATCGAAAGCTTTCTGCTGATCCAGGCTAACACATATTGCAGCAATGTTTCTCTCCTTTACATATGTGAGTACATCCCTGTGTAGATGTAAGTTCCATGTGATTTGCCTCCCCTGTACCCCACAAGTTTGGTCCATTTCCACTATGTGTGACATGACTCCTGCTAGCCTATTCGCCAGAACCTTACTCAGTATTTTATAGTCCACGCACAGCATAGTTAGTGGCCTGTAATTGTCTAGTTGGTTCGGGTTTCCTTTCTTAAACAGAATAGCCACCACTCCCGTTTTCATGCTTTCCGGCATCTCTCCTCCCTCCATGATTTCCTTAAAACCTCCAAAAGGTGGATCCCCACCATATCCCAAAACGCCACGTAAAATTCTTTTGTTAGGCCATCTATGCCGGGCACCTTATTGGCCTTCATTGCCGTTACCACATTAAACACCTCCCCTACTGTCAATTCCCCCCCAGCTTTCCATTTTCTTCTTCGGGTAGCCTTCTCCTTAGCGATCTTATAAAAACCTCCCCCTTCCCCTCATCCAAGCTCTCCTTTGTAAACAATTTTCCATAATATTCTTCCGCCGTTCTTAACAAATCATCTTTCCCCCTTATCACCTTTCCATCCCTCTCCAGTTCCGTTATAACCCCCCTCTTATCCCTAGTCTTCATTTTGCTAAAAAAGTATGAGGAGCACTTCTCGTTCTCCTCATACTCTTCCTGTTTTAATTTATATATTACGGCCCTCGCTTTCCTCTCAAGTAATTCCTCCTGTCTCATTTTTAAATTTTCCAAGTACCCTTCCTTTTTAATTCCCCTTCCCGTATTTTCCATAATATAGATTTTTTCTATTTCTTTTTGTATTGTGTCGAACTCTTTCTTTTGGACTTTTGACCTCTCTATACAATATTTGATTGTAAACTTTTTGATTTTTTTCTTTATGTCCTCCCACCAAACCACGTTGTTACTGTATAAACTTTTCATCTCGGCCCATATCGGGAAGATTTTCATGAAGCCTTCCCTATAGGCTTTCTCTGCGAGGACGTCGTTGTTAAACTTCCAATACCCTTTTCCAAAGTCTGGCCCTACTATCTCAAGCTCCACATCAACTGCTTGATGGTCTGTGAAGAGGGCCGGTATTGTTTTTCCCTCTATTATTTTGCACTTTTTTCTACTAAAATGTAATCTAACCTACTCTTCACCCCCCTTGTGTTCTTCCAAGTATACCCCACTTGCTTTCCCAGTAACTTCCCCATTACATCAATTAGTCCATATTTCTTAATGAAGGTCCTAAAGGGGAGGGAAAACTTTTCCCTTTCCAAAGAGCAATTAAAATCCCCTCCCACAATAATATCTTTCCTAGTCAAAAAACAAGTATCCATTTTTTGGAAAAGGTCCTTACGTAGCCCGTGCTCCACCTGTGCATATACATTTATTATCCGACATTGAGTCCCATTTTTATCAATATCCACCACCATTACCCTTCCTTGTATTACAGTAAAGCTCTCAATTATCTGAATATCCTTATTCCCACATAACACCCCAACTCCAGTCCCATGTACCCCCCCAATGCTCCAAGTAGATTCCCCTCCCCTCCATTCCTCAGTAAACAAAGCAACATCCCTCTCATCTCTCAGATGAGCTTCCTGAACCAAACAAACATCGAAATTGAAGCTCAATAAAAATTCATAAACAATTTTTCTCTTCCGGGCACTTTTTAGCCCCCTAACATTCAGGGTAATTATCCGTAGTTTTCCCATACCATAAACAAAAAGCAAGTGGAGCACTAAGGGCAAAAAATATAATAATAATACTAAAGAGAAAGAAAAAAAAACAAAAAAAAAACAATGAGTCTCTTGGTATATTTTACCTGCTCTCTTGGATTCTCTAACTATCCATATTGACATGTAACAAAAGGTCTTTTATGAAAGAGTCCTCGGACTTTTCTTCGCTCTCGTCTTCCTCTTCCATATCTCCATCGCTTGTCACATCACTTAGAGGGTATGCATGCACTCAGTCTGTGTTCCCCTCAACACATACCCCTCCACATTTCCACCCTCCTCCAAAACCTCCTCCCTAATATCTTGATCACTTAGCTTACCATCTTCAGAGAAGGCGGCTGGACTCACCTTTCTCCTCCTTTTAGCGGACTTTCTCCGTGGTTTTCCAACCACTTCCCAACCTTTTTGGGGTTCCTCCCCCTGCTGTACTTTCTCACCATCTTGCTCAAGACTTCTCTCTCCCTTCTCCTCACGTCGCTCCATCCCCTCCTCCACACCTTCCACCTTGTCCTCGTTAGCCTGATTTCCAGCAGCTGGTATCGGCTCCTGGGGCCTTGCTCCTACACCAGAGTCTATTTCCTCTTCGCTACGTTCTTCCCCAATAAGTCCAGTCTTTACCACGGCTGAATAAGGCCGTGGCTTAGTACAATCTCTCGCCATGTGCGCTTCCGAGTCACATAAGTGACATCTTCTGGGCTCCTTGCAGTTCCTCGTAATATGTCCAAGCTCGCCGCAGCTCCTACACCTCACCTGGTCACATTGTTCTGCATTATGTCCAACACTCCCGCATTTCCTGCATGCTTGGGGCTGCCCTGCGTAAACAAGGAAGCCTCTGTCCGCTCCAATAGAAAAGACTGCAGGTGGGTGGCAATATCCATCTTCACTGTTCATATCCGCCCTCAATTTGATGCGAAATTGTCTCTTTCCGGTCCATATGCCCAGACCGTCCTTTATCTTTCGTACTCCTGGGAGAACAGTAACGTATCTCCCTAGAAAGTACCTGATAGTCTCTTCCGTGACCCATGGGTTATACATATGTATCGTTAAAATTCTGTAATCATTGCGATACAAAGGGGTCACCATATATCTCCGCAGTTCTTTATCTTCTTCCACAATGCTCTTCCTTCTCACTTCTTCCGCGTATTCTCCTGTAGAGAAAGTCACATCATAGTGCTTACTTGCGGTGCTCTGTTGTAGGCAGAATATTTCCTCCGGCTGTATCTTCAAGGCTTCGAAAAGGATTCTCCGTCCAAAAGTTATTCTGTCATGCATTTGTGTGTCTTTCTCCATGAGTTCAAATCTCAGCGTATTTCTTGTTCCAAAAGTCTCGGAAAAACTGGCCGACGACGTCGCCATCTTTGTTTGCTTCCCGCCTCCTCTGATAAGAACAGATACTACACTTGATCTTAGCCAAAAGGCCGAGAAGCGATGGCCTCCTGCAGGTTCCTGGCTGAGCCGCCTTCTCGGGACACTTCTCGCTTGTGACGGTGCGCTCTTTCACTTGGCTCACAGGGAGGGCTCGCTTCAAATCTCCGCCCACCCACAGTAGCTCAGAGGCCTGCGGAGCTGCCTGGAACTGCGCGCTTTCTTCTATTTCTTCTTTTGAACAACAAGGAGAGGGCCCAGCCGGCAGACCCTGCCAAAAATAGGTGCAACTCCTTAGCCTCACTCTCCACGGAAGTCTTTAGTAAAAGGCGAAAGACTGTACGTTTTGAAGAGAAGCCAGAGTTTGTGTTTCTCTGGCCTCGCATGGAAGCTGCAGTGACTCCTCGTGCCGGCTTCCGGCGTCACGGTAGGCCCTGTTTGCTTGGCTGAAGGGGCAGATCTTAGGCCCGAGCCTGCTCTGCTCCAGAGTTCGACTTTGACAGGAGAGGGGTGACTGGAGAGGAGCACGTTCGCGGCTTCAGGCTGCTTTCTGGCTCTTGGCTTGGCAGACCTTACTTTGTTTGGCTTTCTTGCTTTTGCACAAAGTCAGCAAAAGGAGCAGTAGCTCAGAGGCCTGCGGAGCTCTCTGGAACTGCGCGCTTTCTTCTATTTCTTCTTTTGAGCAACGAGGAGAGGGCCCAGCCAGACGGCAGACACTGCCAAAAATAGGTGCAACTCCTTAGCCTCACTCTCCACGGAAGTCTTTAGTAAAAGGCGAAAGACTTGTACGTTTTGAAGAGAAGCCAGAGTGTGTTTCTCTGGCCTCGCAGGAAGCCGCAGTGACTCCTCGTGCCGGCTACCGGCGTCACGGTAGGCCCTGTTTGCTTGGCTGAAGGGGCAGATCTCAGGCCCCGCCTGCTCTGCTCCAGAGTTCGACTTTGACAGGAGAGGGGTGACTGGAGAGGAGCACGTTCGCGGCTTCAGGCTGCTTTCTGGCTCTTGGCTTGGCAGACCTTACTTTGTTTGGCTTTTTTGCTTTTGCACAAAGTCAGCAAAGGGGGCACCATTCCCGGAGGCGCTGCAATACCGGGTCGATGCGTGGAGCGAACGGAGCGAGCCCCTTATTCGGCTCCCTGTTCTAAAAATGCGTTTAATACGTTGCCCCCGAATCGGGGGCGTATCAGATATTAAACTGATAAGAACAGATACTACACTTGATCTTAGCCAAAAGGCCGAGAAGCGATGGCCTCCTGCAGGTTCCTGGCTGAGCCGCCTTCTCGGGACACTTCTCGCTTGTGACGGTGCGCTCTTTCACTTGGCTCACAGGGAGGGCTCTCGCTTTCAAATCTCCGCCCACCCACAGTAGCTCAGAGGCCTGCGGAGCTGCCTGGAACTGCGCCTTTTTTCTATTTCCTTCTTTTGAACAACGAGGAGAGGGCCCAGCCAGACGGCAGACCCTGCCAAAAAAGGTGTGCAAACTCCTTAGCCTCGCTCTCCACGGAAGTCTTTAGTAAAAGGCGAAAGACTTGTACGTTTTGAAGAGAAGCCAGAGTGTGTGTTTCTTTGGCCTTGCATGGAAGCCGCACGTGACTCCTCGTGCCGTCTTCCGGCGTCACGGTAGGCCGTGTTTGCTTGGCTGAAGGGGCAGATCTCAGGCCCCACGCTGCTCTGCTCCAGAGTTCGGACTTTGACAGTAGAGGGGTGACTGGAGAGGAGCACGTTCGCGGCTTCAGCTGCTTTCTGGCTCTTGGCTTGGCAGACCTTACTTTGTTTGGACTTTCTTGCTTTTGCACAAAGTCAGCAAAGGGGGCACCATTCCCGGAGGCGCTGCAATACCGGGTCGATGCGTGGAGCGAACGGAGCGAGCCCCTTATTCGGCTCCCTGTTCTAAAAATGCGTTTAATACGTTGCCCCGAATCGGGGGCGTATCAGATATTAAACTGATAAGAACAGATACTACACTTGATCTTAGCCAAAAGGCCGAGAAGCGATGGCCTCCTGCAGGTTCCTGGCTGAGCCGCCTTCTCGGGACACTTTCTCGCTTGTGACGGTGCGCTCTTTCACTTGGCTCACAGGGAGGGCTCCGCTTCAAATCTCCGCCCACCCACAGTAGCTCAGAGGCCTGCGGAGCTGCCTGGAACTGCGCGCTTTCTTCTATTCTTCTTTTGAACAATCGAGGAGAGGGCCCAGCCAGACGGCAGACCCTGCCAAAAATAGGTGCAAACTCCTTAGCCTCGCTCTCCACGGAAGTCTTTAGTAAAGGCGAAAGACTTGTACGTTTGAAGAGAAGCCAGAGTGTGTGTTTCTCTTGGGCCTTGCGGAAGCCGCAGTGACTCCTCGTGCCGGCTTCCCGGCGTCACGTAGGCCCGTGTTTGCTTGGCTGAAGGGGCAGATCTCAGGCCCCCGCTGCTCTGCTCCAGAGTTCGACTTTGACAGGAGAGTGGTGACTGGAGAGGAGCACGTTCGCGGCTTCAGGCTGCTTTCTGGCTCTTGGCTTGGCAGACCATTACTTTGTTCGGCTTTCTTGCTTTGCACAAAGTCAGCAAAGGGGGCACCAGTTCCCGGAGGCGCTGCAATACCCGGGTCGATGCGTGGAGCGAACGGAGCGAGCCCCTTATTCGGCTCCCTGTTCTAAAAATGCGTTTAATACGTTGCCCCCGAATCGGGGGCGTTATCAGATATTAAACTGATAAGAACAGATACTACACTTGATCTTAGCCAAAAGGGCCGAGAAGCGATGGCCTCCTGCAGTTTCCTGGCTGAGCCGCCTTCTCGGGACACTTCTCGCTTGTGACGGTGCGCTCTTTCACTTGGCTCACAGGGAGGGCTCCGCTTCAAATCTCCGCCCACCCACAGTAGCTCAGAGGCCTGCGGAGCTGCCTGGAACTGCGCGCTTTCTTCTATTTCTTCTTTTGAACATCGAGGAGAGGGCCCAGCCAGACGGCAGACCCTGCCAAAAATAGGTGCAACTCCTTAGCCTCACTCTCCACGGAAGTCTTTAGTAAAAGGCAAAAGACTTGTACGCTTTGAAGAGAAGCCAGAGTTTGTGCTTCTTTGGCCTCGCAGGAAGCCGCAGTGACTCCTCGTCCCGGCTTCCGGCGTCACGGTAGGCCCTGTTTGCTTGGCTGAAGGGGCAGATCTCAGGCCCCGCCTGCTCTGCTCCAGAGTTCGACTTTGACAGGAGAGGGGTGACTGGAGAGGATTACGTTCGCGGCTTCAGGCTGCTTTCTGGCTCTTGGCTTGGCAGACCTTACTTTGTTTGGCTTTCTTGCTTTTGCACAAAGTCAGCAAAAGGGCAGTAGCTCAGAGGCCTGCGGAGCTCCCTAGAACTGCGCGCTTTCTTCTATTTCATCTTTTGAACAACGAGGAGGGCCCAGCCAGACGGCAGACCCTGCCAAAAATAGGTGCAACTCCTTAGCCTCACTCTCCACGGAAGTCTTTAGTAAAAGGCGAAAGACTTGTACGTTTTGAAGAGAAGCCAGAGTGTGTGTTTCTTTGGCCTCGCAGGAAGCCGCAGTGACTCCTCAGGCCCCACCTGCTCTGCTCCAGAGTTCGACTTTGACAGGAGAGGGGTGACTGGAGAGGAGCACGTTCGCGGCTTCAGGCTGCTTTCTGGCTCTTGGCTTGGCAGACCTTACTTTGTTTGGCTTTTTTGCTTTTGCACAAAGTCAGCAAAGGGGCACCATTCCCGGAGGCGCTGCAATACCGGGTCGATGCGTGGAGCGAACGGAGCGAGGCCCTTATTCGGCTCCCTGTTCTAAAAAATGCGTTTAACACTAGGTTTACTAACCTGCGCAAATTTGCGTAACTTCCTAAACCCAAACTCCCCCTAGAATTACTGGCTTTTTTATTTTCTGGTGCAAGTCCCGAGTGTTAATCACCCCTGCTGAGATTTTCACAGGTCGTCAGCTCGTTTCTCCTCCAGCTTTTTTTGTGCAAACCACCCATTATCCTTGAGGCCTGGCAGCATTTGCATTTGTTTACTCTGAGTTGCTCAGAATCAAGTCAGTCCAAACCTCTGTGT